>NC_141689.1:83549583-83554554 GCF_964263255.1 Lissotriton vulgaris | reverse complement strand
ACGGACCAGGAGGCGTTGTCGGCGACCAGGATGGAGGATCGAGCTGTCCCACGAAGATAGAAGCTGTCGGCGTCGCTGGACCCAGGATTGGGCAACAAAGCCTTGGCAAATTCAAGCCCACGCGGTGGACCTAAAATGGCGTCTGGAGTGGACCAGGAGGGTCCGGGGTGCCTCTCTTGAAGAAGGAAGCAAAGGCCAGCCTGGAGCAACCAGACCAGCAGTCGTGAAGTCGTTGGGCGTCGTTCAGAGGGCCACAAGCCAGCCGGCTAGTAGCCAAACAACGCGGTGCACAGCAAACAGCAGAAGGGCCCCACGCAGATCGTGGAGATGCAGGGGGGCTGATCTTGGGTGCTGGAGCTGCGCAGGGTCGGGGCTTCTCGGACCCCAAAGCACTCACCAGTGGAGGACACGGTGGGCTTGCAGTAAAGATGTCGTGCAGTCTTGGCGATCGTCGGTCCCTTGAGGTCTCGTCGCACTCACGGTTCTCAGCTGGGCTGTAGAGGTGAGTAGAGGTCAGAGGGGCCAGGGAAGCCGGGTCTCGTCGAGCTGGGTCGTCGGATTCGTGATGAAGGACTTGCAGCAGACCGCAGTGTTCTTTAGGATGGTGCCTGCGGATGCAGGGTGACTACTCCTTAGCCACAAGGGAGAATCTTGAAGAAGAAATCGTGAAGTCCTTTCGAAGAAAGTGGTATCTTGATTCCAAAGATGATCTAATTTTAACAGGGGGCCCGCTCCCATCTTTATACTAAAAAAGGGGGCTGACCCGGTGACTAGGTCCTGCCTATGGGTGGGACTAGGTGGGGGGTGGTTACACCCCTCAGCCATGCCGGACTTCCCCAGGCCAGGGGCTGGTGTGCCCCTGGAACTGGTTCAGACCGGCCTATGCGTAGTGAGCACCGGGGTGCCACTCAGCAGTCACCTTCCTGTAAAGCCCTGCCTACCCAGGATACACAAAACCATGTCTGGGACGGTGCTAGCACCGCCCCTGACAGGAAACCCTTTGTCCAGGCTCCCCTCGCTGGAAGGACTCCCAGCTGTAGGGGGTCAGACTCGTGTCTGTGGTGGCAGCATCCATTTTGTGGAGCTGAGGCTTCAGTTAACTTTAACCGGGGTTCACAGTTACATACATGTCGTGTCCCTCTAGAAGGGTGGAATGCTAACCCCGTCGCCAGAATTGGCGAGGGGTTAGTATTCCAATTCGTATGACACCTTACTCGACATGTTTTGATAAAGCAATACCAAAGATAGCATTTAACCGCGAGGATTATAATGCACTTAAGAGTATATGGTATGCGATATCATGGAGCAGCTATTAGGACTTGATTCCGCAAGCTGCAGACAGGCTCAGCTCATGCCAGAGCACCATCTCACACGATTCCAAGCACTCTGCCTTCAGGATTGTCAAGGCCTGCCATAGGAGTGACTGATAGGAATCTGTGTGTCCATGTTAGGGTTAGGTATAGGTATACTACACCTACAGCAAAGGGTGATTACACGACTTTGCCCCAGCTGTCATGCAGCCAGTTGTGTCAAATTTAGGAGGCCAGCCAGGGGTGGCACAATACATGCTGCAGCCCCTGGCAGCCCTGGGTACACCTATGCCCTGAGTTACAGGGTCTGATAGGGTGGCCCAGTACCAATTGGAAATGTACCTAGGGTACATGGAATCCATTTTAAAGAGAGAGCAGTAGGCCTGGGGTCCTGATTGGCAGGGTCCCAGGTCGACTATGTCCAAAACCAGCTAAAACACAGGGCAAAAAGTTGGGGGCAACCATAGTCAGGATGTACCTTCCTACACAACCCCCCCCCAAACGAAAGGAGATAAGGCTATCCTTGTCCAGGTAAGCCTCTATTACCTAAGTGGCCATATAAGGAAGGACCAGCTCTGGCTTGGTTTCCCCCTGTGTCATGGTCCACTAGGCAACCCCTCACCCTAAGGGTATCTGAGGGTCTCCACCATAGGGAATCTCTGTCTCTGGTGTGTCTTGGGAAAGAAGAAGGCTGATGCTGGGATGGAGTACTGAAGTGAGGCTCCTCTACCTTTGGGCTCAACTTCCTCCAATCACCATCCATCATATGTGCCTTTCTTTCTTTAGCTGAGATGCACTGAGCTCTCAGGGTCAGCCTCTGGCTACCTAAAGCTGGAGGCTGGGTCCCTCTGTTTGGCTTACTGGAGGGACAGGTCAGGTCTGGGGTTTTTAGGCCCCATGTTTGGCTGTGCCCAACAGTGTCCAGCTGTGGGAGTTCCCTAACTACTTTTAAGGGGGATCCCTCAGGAGTCTGACTTATTTTCACTTGGCTGGGTTTACCAGCTTCAGTGACCCTAATCTGCTGATTAAGTGGTTCTTTTGGACAGGGGGCCCTTTGGGGTCCACCACTGGCCTCCCTGGTCTCTTCAGCCCTGGGCTGACTGAGGCAGGGTAGAGAGGTGCAGGTTACCTGCTCCAGACTGGGTCCCACCTGGGAAGGGTCCACTGCCATCAGGGGCTCTGCCAGGCTAGGCCTGACTACCTCTGGGGCAGTTCCTTCAACAGGGGTAGAGTCAGTTCCCTGAGGAGGCTGGCTCTCACCTAGTGTCTGGGAGGGGGGAGACTCTTCTTCCTCCTCAAGGCTCTCTGTTTGAGTGGAGTGATCCATTGTTTCAGGCTTCACAACCTCACTATCTGTCTGAGTAGAGGCTGAGACCATTTCAACCTTGCCAACCTTTTCAGGGAGGACTGGTGCTTGGACTGGGGCTGTAGCTATTACTGCCCCACTAACCTGTCTGGATAGGCCTATCATTCTGGAATGAGTTTCTTGTTCCACTTCAGCCCATGCTGAGAGTTCCAGGTCATTCCCCAGTAAGCAATCTACAGGTAGGTTATCTGTCACTGCCACTCTCATGGGCCCTGTGACATTACCCCAGCTGAGCTTGACTACTGCCATGGGATGCCTTCTCTTCATTCCATGAATGTCTGTCACCTGATAAGTAAAACCAGGGGTCAGTTGAGCAGAGGGGACCAGATGGTCACTCACCATGGTGAGGCTGGCCCCTGTGTCTCTGAATGCCTCAACTTTCTGACCATTCACTAACACTTCTTGTCTATACTTTCCCAAAATGTGGGGTCCAGTAGTGAAGTTGGCAAACCCCATGCCAGTCTCACAGACAAGAGTGTGGCCAGGGAACCTGGCTAAGCCATAGTCCTCCTGATTGCCCAAAGTAATGCCCACCACATTCTTGGGGGCACTCCCACCACCTGGGGGATTACCACTAGTGGTAACAGGAGGTTTAGGAGTATTACCTGGGGGTGTATTTCCCTTATTACCATTTTTAGGGCAACTGGCATCACTTTTGTAATGGCCCACCTGTTTACAGGTATGGCAATAAGGTTTCTTCTGTTCTGAAGGAGTGTTCTGGGACCCACCACCCTTGTTGGAGTTTTGGGGCCCTAGGGAAGTCTTCTCTGTGGATTTATCCCCACCCTTCTCTTGAGGCTTGGTTGATTCCTTTTTCTGGTCACCACCCTGGTTTTTAGGCCTAACCCTGGTTCTGACCCATTTGTCTGCCCTCTTACCCAATTCCTGTGGAGAGGTCAACTCAGAGTCTACCAGGTGCTGATGTAATAACTGGTTCTGACAATTATTTAAGATTTGCTCCCTCATAATTAGATTATACAATCCTTTAAAATCAGTAACCTTACTACCCAGTAGCCAGCCTTCAAAAGCCTTAGTGGCACAATCAACAAAGTCAGTCCAATCTTGAGACTGAGTTTTCTGGGTGTCTCTGAACAGCATCCTGTATTGTTCAGTGGTTAAACCAAACCCATCAACCAGTACATTTTTCAAGACTTGGTAATTGTTAGCATCCTCCACCCTTGTGGTGAGGAGCTTATCTCTACCTTTACCATCAAAGGAGAGCCACAAGATAGCTGCCCACTTACTTTGGGGAACACCCTGCACAGTGCAGGCTCTCTCCAAAGCAGTAATCCATTTGTGGATGTCATCCCCTTCTTTAAAGGGGGGCACTATCTTATTCAGGTGCTTTGTATCAAAACTCCTTTCCCTATTGCTAGGTTTATTGCTGCCACCAGTGGGAACTAGCCCACATAATTCTTGCTCTCTAGCAAGGGCAAGTCTCTCTTTGGCCAGGGCAAGTTCTTCCCTTTCAATCCTCAGTTTGACTGCCCTTTCTTCAGCTTCATACACTCTCCTCTTAGGGGAAGACATTCCTCTGTGAGAAGAGTTGAGAGAGCCATTGGTTCGAAAGGATCTGCTAGAGCCTCTTGATAGAGACCTAACTCGTCCATTCCCAATGTTAAGCTGACCTGAGAGTGGGCCCAGGAGTTCCCCAGTACCAAGCTCATGTCTGCTTAAGTTGGACCTGCTTAGTCTGCTGACTTCTACCTGTCCCTTATCTGCCTCATCCCCTGATAACTCATCCTCATCCTCAGCAACATCTGCCTCAAGGAGGGGATGGATATCAAAGGGACCCTGTAAGGAGGGCAAACTTCCATCTGGATTAGAAGGGTCTGGGTTACCAGCCCTACTGGCATCATAAGCCTCTAAGAGACCAATCAGAAAGGAAGTGGTGGGGTTAGACCCCTGTTTTAGTTTCCTGAGAGTACACACTTGTCTCATCTCATGGAAGCTAAGAGCAGTATATTTTGAAGGGATGACCTGTGGAGGGTCAACTGACACAAGGGGAGACTCAGTGTTTCCTCCTGTGGCCGACATACTGCTTCTAGTGTGGTGTAAGTGATGCACCTACCTACACTATGTGTTACCTACTGATCCCTTGCTAAGAGTTGCAGCCAAGGTGTGCTAAGCCTTGAGGAGCTACAACAGCTGGTTCAGTAGAACTCAGAGTATTCTAAGCTTTAGTTATATGTACCTAACAGTACTTATGTGATCTTTCAACAAGATATTCTTAGGATACGTGTGGTAAAACAACAGCAAGCTCAAATCCCAACCGCTGCTCACCAATGTGAGAAG